>NC_082719.1:105294707-105324707 GCF_030144855.1 Hypanus sabinus | reverse complement strand
TTGTTTACTTTTGGGGGGTTTGTTTACGGTGTTTAATAAACGTGTTGTTTGTTATAAGAAACCCTTGCCGAACTCATATATTTATTGTTGCCTGAATACGTAACATTAAATATGGGGGCTCGTCCGGGATTGAATTTTTTGAGTTTACATGCTTGCTAACTTTTAAATCGGTGTTTTGGAAACGGGGATTACTCAGTTCTTTTGTTTGGCTTGTTGTGGTATTCGGCAGCAATGAATATTGATGAGTTTCTGGCTTCCCCAGCTGCAGAGGTGTTGGTGACGGCGAAAAAAAACTGAGGTGTTTGAGCTAGCTAGTAGATTGCGACTTAAAGGTATTTTGCAGACTACTTCTAAGGCTGTAATACAGAGGAAAATCGCGTCACACTATGTGGATTCGGGTGTTTTTGATGAATCGATTTTAGAGTCGTTTCAAATAAGTAATCTGGAGATGCAGTTGCAAATCGAACAAATGAAATTGGAACAAAGTAAAGCTGATTTGGAGAGGTGTAAATTGGAGATAGAACAAAAGAAGAGAGAATTTGCATATGCAATGGAGAAATTAAGGACTGGAAATCAGTCTTCTGGTTCTAAAAAAACGTTTGTTGCTAGTCAAGAAATTAAATTGGTCCCTCCATTTAAGTGGAAAGGTATTTTCAACATTTTGAAACTATTGCTCGGATGTCAGAGTGGCCGAAAGATAAATGGTCAGTGTTGTTACAGAGTGTAATTAAAGGCAAAGCACAACAAGTTTACACAGCTTTAACAGCTGCGCAAGCTCTTGATTATGATATTGTAAAGAGTCATATTTTAAACGCATATGAGTTAGTCCCAGAAGCATATAGGGAAAGATTCAGAAGTTTGAAAAAGTCTGTGGAAAAAACTTATGTGGAATTTGCCTATGATAAAGCTATGTGTTTTGAGAGATGGGTTTCTTCTAAAAATGTAAATGGGGACTATGATACATTGAGAGAGCTGATTTTAATGGAGGAATTTAAAAGAAGCATTCCTGTTGAAGTAAGGACCTACTTAAATGAGAAGGATACTGATAAATTGCAGGACTGTGCTAGATTAGCTGATGTGTATGTTTTGATCCATAAGAACAAATTTCCTCAAGGCAGAATTTTTAAGAGGAAAAATAACATGGAGACTCCAGGTAAATTTGAAATTAAATCGGAGGTTAATGAGAAAGTTGATGAGAAAGGAAAGTCTGTGAAGGAAAGACAGTTTGGTCTTACTTGTAACTATTGTAAGAAGCCTGGCCATGTAATAGCTAACTGTTTCAAATTGAAAAAGAAAGAGAAGGAAGCAGTTCCAGATGCTTGTGTGCAACATACTGAAGCACATGTAAAGTTACAGGGTTTGATAAAAACAAATGAGGCTTTGTTAGAGTCTGACCAAGTTAGACAGGGATATGATCATTTTGTAACTGAAGGGTTTGTATCCTTGAAGGAAGGATCTACTCTGGTGCCAATAAAAATCCTTAGGGATACTGGTGCTTCTCAGTCATTGATGTTAGACAGTGTGTTGAAGTTTAATGAAGAGTCTGATACTGGTGAGGTAAATTACATAAGAGGTGTTGGAAGTGATTTTATGCCTGTACATTTACATAAAGTAAATTTAAAGTCAGGGTTAGTTACAGGATTTGTTAAAGTAGGATTACAGCATAGCTTACCTGTGAAGGGTATTTCTTTATTGTTAGGTAATGACTTGGCAGGTGGACAAGTTTTTCCTGAAGTGAATTTGACAATGGAGTCAGAGGAACCAGAGATGAATTCTAACACAGATTCTTCCTGTGTTGTGACTAGAGCTATGGCTAAAAAGATTGATGCGCAGAATGAGGTTGTTATTCAGGACTGTTCAACTCAGGATTCGAGTTTTGAGGACGTGTCAGAGACTTTCTTATCTTCGTTGTTTGAACAAGATTCTGGGAGTAAGTCTGACTATAAAGATTTATCTTTGTCTCGGAAGGAGATGATAGCAGAGCAGAATAGAGACTCTGAGATTATAAAATTAAAAGAGCAGGTTTTACTAGATAGTGAAATTGATAAGGTGCCAGTAGGATATTACTTGGAAAAAGGAGTGTTGATGAGGAAGTGGAG
This sequence comes from Hypanus sabinus, assembly GCF_030144855.1. Taxonomy (NCBI): domain Eukaryota; kingdom Metazoa; phylum Chordata; class Chondrichthyes; order Myliobatiformes; family Dasyatidae; genus Hypanus; species Hypanus sabinus. Next base: position 105,322,608 of record NC_082719.1, on the reverse strand, counting down.
ATCGCCTACAATTCCTGCAAGTGAGGATTGGAATGTTGTTTACCAGGTAGTTGTTCCAAAAGCTTATCGAAATGAGATTTTGACTTTAGCTCATAGTGTGACATCAAGTGTGACATTAGTTGGACATCAAGGGGTAAGGAAAACTGTGGACAAGATTTTAAAACATTTTTACTGGCCTGGTCTAAGAAAAGATGTGGCGATGTTTTGTAAAACGTGCCATACTTGTCAAATTATGGGTAAACCAAATCAGGTTACACCAGTAGCTCCATTACAACCTATCCCAGCATTTGGTGAACCATTTTCTAAAGTTATTGTAGATTGTGTTGGTCCATTACCAAAGACAAAAACTGGTTATCAGTATTTGTTGACTATCATGTGTACTTCGTCTAGGTTTCCAGAGGCAGTACCACTTAGGAATATAAAAGCTAAGACTGTGACAAAGGCCCTTATAAATTTTTTTACTTATTTTGGATTACCTAAGGAGATACAAACTGATCAAGGCAGTAATTTTATGTCTAGATTGTTTCAACAGATAGTTTATAAATTGGGAGCTAAGCAAATCACTTCGTCTGCATACCATCCAGAATCGCAGGGTGCCTTGGAGAGGTTTCATTCTACCCTCAAGAATATGATTAGGACATTTTGTGTGGAAAATGAAAGTGACTGGAATGAGGGTATAAACTTACTTTTATTTGCAGTAAGGGAATCGGTACAGGAATCTTTAGGTTTTAGTCCATTTGAACTTGTGTTTGGGCATAGAGTTAGAGGACCTTTAGCTTTGTTGAAAGAACAGTGGATTAATAAGGAAGTACATATTAATTTGTTGGACTATGTGTTGAAATTTAAGGACAGGTTACATAAAGCTTGTAGCTTAGCTAAGGAAAATTTAAAGTTGGCTCAGGAGAAAATGAAGACTTGGTATGATAAAGACGCTAGGATGAGGATGTTTAAGCCTGGAGATAAGGTGTTGGTTCTTTTCCCAGTGCAGACAAATCCTTTACAAGCTAGATTTCATGGTCCTTATGAAATTGTGTCTAAAATCAATAATGTGGATTACGTGGTAAAAACTCCAGATCGTAGAAGGTCAACACAACTTTGCCATATAAATATGTTGAAACCATATTTTGAGAAACAATCTGATGCTGTGACTGTTGTGGTTAGTGAGAATGAGTTTGATGTTACAAGAGTACAATATTGTGATAACTCATATTAAAGGTAAAGATAATGTGGTTGCTGATTGTCTATCTCGATGTTGAATGTACACTGTAATTTTTTTTATGGAGTGGTTTTTTTCAATTGTAACACTCCTACTGTATTGTGACTTATAAGCTGTTATATGATGGTGTTGTGTATTGTGTATGTTATAAAATTTATACCTTTGTTTTTCTTGTAAGCAATTGTTAAAAATTTTTGTTCTTGTCAGACCAAAAATGTTTTTTTGGAGGGAGGTGTTACATACTCGTGACACATGACAGTGGAGCCCTTGTCATGTGACTGGGGTTGAAGCTGTACTGGACTTGAGGTGATGGTCTTGTGATGGTGGAATGACATCATTTTCCCGCCAGTAGAGATCATGTGACGGGTTTTTTTTTACAGGTTATAAAAGGTAGACCCCACCCTGTGAGGAGGGGCAGTTCGTGGCTGGATTTGCCAAGTTGACTTCATGCCACTGCGTGTTTGAAGTGATGACGCAGTTTAGTTGAAGGATGAAGTTTTTATTTAATGCCTAAAGTTTAAAAGGTTATTGCCAACAGGTTCTTTATGATTCTGTTATTTCGCAATTAGAGGAGAGTGAAGATTCAAGGTTGGAAGTAAAGATCGAGGAGAATCGCTTTCTACGGTGAAACGGGGGCGACCTTTGTTTGATCCTTATTTGGAAGGATTTCGTTGACTATCTTCGTGTTAATCCCTAGGTTTAACTAGAAAGGATTGAAGGTAGTGGAGAAGGAAAGGTCAGTGCCTTTAAGCCGTTCTGTTTCGTAAATTCTTCGTGGGAATTTCGACGTCGGGAATCGAAGCAAGCGACGTGAAAGAGAACTTAAATCGTCCTGTAAAGTCTCTCCTTTTAAATGGACTGTGAGCATATCGAACTTTTGGCAATATCACTTTAAGAACTGTTTTGGAATATCACTTTAAAGAACTGTTTTGGAATATCACTTTACGAACTGTTTGAACAGCCGCTCAGCAGCTGTTTCCGGTTACGGTAGTGTTTGTTTACTTTTGGGGGGTTTGTTTACGGTGTTTAATAAACGTGTTGTTTGTTGTAAGAAACCCTTGCCGAACTCATATATTTATTGTTGCCTGAATACGTAACACTAAATTACTTGTATAAGATAAAGACAGTGAAAAGGACGGCAAATGCAATGTTCCCATTTATTTTGAGAGGACAAGGGTATAAAAGCAAGGATGTACTACTGAGGCTTTATAAGGCATGGTCAGACCACACTTGGGGTATTGTGAGCAGTTTTGGGCCCTTATCTAAAAAAGATGTGCTGGCATTGGAGGGTCATGAGAATGATCCTGGGAATGAAAAGGTTAATGTGTATGGAGCGTTTGTTGGCTCTGAGTCTGTACTGACTGGAGTTCAGAAGAATGTGGAGGGGAGGGGGAGGGAATCTCATTGAAATCTATTGAATATTGAAAGGCCTAGATGAAGTGGATGTGGAGAGGATGTTTCCTATAGTGAGGGAGTCTAGGACCTGTGGTGAACTATGTGCCTGTCGGGACACGCCCCTGCTGACTGCTCCTGTGGCTCCTCCCACAGGCCCCTGTATAAAGGAGACCTGCGGCCTGAAGATCGGCCTCAGTCTCCAGGACCTTGTATGATAGACACTCACTCCTGGTTCCTTCTTCCAGTCAATAAAAGCCGATATCTCGCCTACGTCTCAGTGTGAGTTATTGATGGTGCATCAATTTTATTGACTGGAAGTTTTAAAACATGGAACCCGTTTTGCGTCCGGACCGGTTGGATTTGGACCCTCAAGACCCTGACGCAGCTCTCGCTTTTGAACACTGGCTTGCATGCTTCCAATCGTACTTGGCGGAGCTTCGTGCGACTGAACCCGCCGTTATGCACAGAATCCTACTCTCGAGGGTCTCCTCCAAAGTTTACTCCTTTATCCGGGACCTGCCGACCTACGAAGGGGCACTGGACGCCCTCAAACGACAGTACCTGCGGCCGGTGAACACCGTCTACGCAAGACATCGCTTAGTTACCCGGCAACAGCGGCCTGGCGAATCGTGCGCTGAGTTTCTCCGAGCACTACAGACACTCGTCCGACCTTGCGACTGCAAGACGCTCACGGCAGAACAGCATGCGGAGCTGCTGGTGCGAGACGCCTTTGTGACGGGACTGAGGTCAGTGTACATGCGCCAGCGGCTGCTGGAGAACTCGGATCTTACCTTAAGCTCGGCGATAGAGAAGGCCAACGCTCTAGAAGCTGCGCGGCATAATGCCGACGCTGTCCAGTCGCGCGATTCCCCGCCGGTTTCGTGGACGCCTCAGACCCCGCCACCGCCGGCTCCCGGGAGCGAATTTGCCAACGCCGCCGCCAGTCGCCATTCCACGAGCTCCCCGACCCAGACCACGGCTGTGGCCCGTAAGAAACTCGTGCTTTGTTATTTCTGTGGCCAAAAGAAACATCCTCGACAACGCTGTCCAGCGCGAGAAGCGACCTGCTCCAGCTGCGGAAAGCGGGGCCACTTCGCCAAGGTCTGTAAGTCTCAACCTCGAGCGGAGTGCAGCGCTGCGGGTGAAACGTGGGGGCCGCCATCTTGCATGCCCGGATGTGGGCGGCCATCTTTGTCGACGTCAGCACGCCCCGCCCCCGATCCTCGGATGCTGACCGGGTACCCCGGATGTGAGCGGCCATCTTTGTCGGCGTCAGCATGCCCCGCCCCCGACCCTCCGATGCTGACCGGGTACCCCGACGGCGATCCAACTCTGGCCACTGTGACTCTCGACCAAAGCGCCCCACACCAGCTTGCAAGGTCCATGATGGACATCCAGGTGCAGGGGCATTGGACTGGATGCCTGTTTGACACGGGCAGCACTGGGAGTTTTATTCACCCGGACACAGTGCAACGCTGCGGACTTGCTACGCGGCCGGTCAGTCGGAGGTTCCATTTGGCCTCTGGGTCGCAGTCCGCAGACATCCGGGCGGGTTGTGTAGCGACTTTGGTGGTGCAAGGCACAGTATATCGGGACTTTGAACTGCTGGTCATGCCTAATCTGTGTGCACCTGTGCTATTGGGGCTGGACTTCCAGAGCCATCTCGAAAGTGTGACTATGGTATACGACGGGCCCCTCCCACCACTCACTGTCAAGAATCCTCAGTTTTGTGGGACTTCTTCACATACCCCGCTACTGACCACACACACACACGGACACACACATCCCATCCAGAACCAGGCCAACAGCTGCGCTACCGACACTTGCAGCCTCTCCACTCTCAAGATCCCTTCCCCACCGCTGTTCGCCAACCTGACCCCCGACTGTAAACCTGTGGCAACCAAAAGCAGGAGGTACAGCGCGGGGGACTGGGCCTTCATTCAGTCGGAGGTGCAGCGGCTGCTCAGGGAGGGGATCATTGAGCCGAGCACAAGCCCTTGGAGGGCCCAGGTGGTTGTTGTTTGGACTGGGCAGAAAAATAGGATGGTGGTGGACTATAGTCAAACCATCAATAGGTTTACGCAGCTTGACGCATACCCCCTACCCCGCATCGCGGATATGGTCAACCAGATTGCTCAGTATAAGGTGTACTCGACAATAGATCTGAAATCCGCTTATCACCAGCTCCCCATCTGCCCAGAGGACCGCCCCTACACCGCCTTCGAGGCGGGCGGCCGGCTCTATCACTTCCTGCGCGTCCCTTTCGGTGTCACGAATGGTGTCTCTGTCTTCCAGAGGGAAATGGACCGGATGGTGGACCAGTACCAACTGCAGGCCACATTTCCCTATCTGGATAACATCACCATCTGTGGTCATGACAGGCCAGATCACAACGCCAACCTCCAATGGTTTCTCCAAGTGGCCGCAGCTCTGAACCTTACTTATAACAGGGACAAGTGTGTTTTTGGTACCACCCGCCTTGCTATACTTGGGTATGTCGTGGAAAACGGGGTTATTGGGCCTGATCCCGAACGTATGCGCCCCCTGTTAGAGCTCCCTCTTCCCACCACTCTCAAGGCCCTCAGACGGTGCCTGGGGTTTTTTTCCTATTACGCCCAATGGGTCCCCCATTACGCAGACAAGGCTCGCCCCCTGGTCAAGTCTACCTCGTTTCCCCTCTCTGCTGAGGCCTGCGCGGCCTTCAACTGCATTAAAGCGGACATTGCCAAAGCTACGATGCATGCAGTGGACGAGACCGCTCCCTTCCAAGTGGAGTGTGATGCCTCCGATTTCGCTCTGGCTGCTACCCTTAATCAGGAAGGCAGACCAGTAGCATTCTTTTCTCGCACCCTCCAAGGCTCTGAAATTCAGCACTCCGCGGTGGAGAAAGAAGCCCAGGCCATAGTGGAGGCTGTTAGGCACTGGAGGCACTATCTTGCTGGCAAAAGATTCACTGTGCTGACCGACCAGCGCTCGGTTGCGTTCCTGTTCAGCAACCAACAGCGGGGCAAGATCAAAAATGATAAGATTTTGCGGTGGAGGATAGAACTCTCCACCTACACCTATGATATCCTGTACCGGCCTGGCAGACTCAATGAGCCCCCTGATGCCCTATCCCGGGGAACATGTGCTAGCACACAGCTCGACCAGCTGTACGCCCTTCATGCACAACTTTGCCATCCGGGGGTCACCCGATTTTACCATTTTGTGAAAGCTCGGAACCTGCCGTACTCCCTGGAGGACATCAGGACGATGACCAGGGACTGCCAAATTTGTGCCGAGTGCAAACCGCACTTCTACTGTCCTGACACGGCACAACTTGTCAAGGCCACCCGCCCTTTTGAACGCCTGAGTGTTGACTTTAAGGGCCCCCTTCCCTCCACTGACCGCAATGTCTATTTTCTCAGTGTTATTGACGAGTTCTCACGGTTCCCCTTTGCCATCCCCTGCCCCGACACCACTGCCACGTCCGTCATAAAAGCCCTGCGCCAGCTCTTCACTCTGTTCGGGTATCCCTGCTATATCCACAGTGATAGAGGGTCCTCCTTTATGAGTGAGGAGCTGCGCCAGTACTTGCTAGCTAGGGGCATTGCTACCAGTCGGACCACGAGTTATAATCCCCGGGGTAATGGCCAGGTAGAGCAGGAGAATGCCACAGTGTGGAAGGCCACACTTTTAGCCCTTAAGTCCAAAGGGTTGCCGGTCTCTCGATGGCAGGAGGTCCTCCCTGAGGCACTGCACTCTATCCGCTCTCTGTTATGTACGTCCACCAATGCCACCCCTCACGAACGCCTATTCTCTTTTCCCAGGAAGTCTGTCACTGGGACCACCCTACCAGTTTGGCTGACGTCCCCGGGGCCAGTGCTGCTCCGGAAACATGTGAGGAGCAATAAATACTCCCCGCTGGTGGAGAGGGTTCACCTTCTCCATGCGAACCCCCAGTATGCTTACGTGGTCTTGCCTGATGGGCGGGAGGACACGGTCTCCATCCGCGACCTGGCACCCGCAGGTGCAGCAGACCACTACCCTGAAGGCTCTCCGGTAACTGTGAACCCTGCACCAGAGGTGACACCGTACGCACCAGGCCCTACACAGACTCCTCACGACACTTGTATGCCGGGCGTTTCGTACGCATTTATACCAGGCGCCTCGCACATGCATGAGGGATCACCGGCGCCTAGTGGGCAAGAACACGCGCAACCCCCGTCCCCTGTGCAATCGCCAATGTTGCCGGCACCTATGCAGTCACAGCCGGTGCTACGTAGATCGCAGCGACAGATTCGACCGCCTGATCGGCTTGACTTGTAAGAACCTTCGCTACATGAGGACTTTTTCAAACGAAGGGGGGGTGAATGTGGTGAACTATGTGCCTGTCGGGACACGCCCCTGCTGACTGCTCCTGTGGCTCCTCCCACAGTCCCCTGTATAAAGGAGACCTGCGGCCTGACGCTCGGCCTCAGTCTCCAGGACATTGTATGATAGACACTCACTCCTGGTTCCTTCTTCCAGTCAATAAAAGCCGATATCTCGCCTACGTCTCAGTGTGAGTTATTGATGGTGCATCAGGACCAGAGGACACAGATGAAGTGGATGTGGAGAGGATGTTTCCTATAGTGGGGGAGTCTAGGATCAGAGGACACAGATAGAGTGTATGTGGAGAGGATGTTTCCTGTAGTGGGGGAATCTAGAACCAGAGGACACATATAGAGTGGGTGTGGAGAGGATGTTTCCTATAGTGGGGGAGTCTAGGACCAGAGGGCACAGATAGAGTGGATGTGGAGAGGATGTTTCCTATAGTGGGGGAGTCTAGGACCAGAGGACACAGATAGTGGATGTGGAGAGGATGTTTCCTATAGTGGGGGAGTCTAGGACCAGAGGGCACAGATAGAGTGGATGTGGAGAGGATGGTTCCTATAGTGGGGGAGTCTAGGACCAGAGGGCACAGATAGAGTGGATGTGGAGAGGATGTTTCCTATAGTGGGGGAGTCTAGGACCAGAGGGCACAGATAGAGTGGATGTGGAGAGGATGTTTCCTACACTGGGGGAGTCAAGAACCAGAGGACACAGATAGAGTGGATGTGGAGAGGATGTTTCCTATAGTGGGAGAGCCTAGGACCAGAGGACACAGATAGAGTGGATGTGGAGAGGATGTTTCCTATAGTGGGAGAGTCTAGGACCAGAGGGCACAGCCTCAGAATAGACAGACGTCCATTTGGAACAGAGATGAGTTGGAATTTCTTTAGCCAGAGGATGGTGAATCTGTAGAGGCCAAGTCATTGGGTATACTTAAAGTGGAGATTGATAGGTTTTTGATTGGTCAGCCATGATGGCAGAGAAGACTCAATGGGCCAAATGGCCTAATTTTGCTCTTATGTCTTATGGTCTTTTGAAAGGGAAATGCAGATGAAAACAAAATGCAGGAACGAAAGTAGAAAGCCACCAAAGTGACAGTGCAAAATAATACTGAGGCACTAAAACATCACTGCATGGAGCATTTGTAATAAATAGGATGAACTAAATGGGTTTAATTGGAATTCAAAAGGCTAGCCTGCAGGAGAAATAAAGACAGGAAAAGAATATACAAGACTCGTTGTCATATCAGTATTAGTATTGGTAGTGGAATTGGTTACAATTGACACATGTACCAAGATACAGAGAAAAACTTGTCTTGCAGACTGTTCATACAGATCAAATCATTACACAGTGTATTGAGATAGAATAAGGTAAAACAATTACAATGCGATAGAAAGTGTAACAGCTACGGAGAAAGGCAGTGCAGGTAAATGATGTAGTGTAAGATCATAGCAAGGTTGATTGTAAGGCCAAGAGTTCATCATATCATACAAGAGGTCCATTCAAGAGTCTGATAACTGATGCTGTTCTTAATCCTGGTGGTACATGCTTTCAGGTTTATGTATCTTTTATGGAAATTATAGACCAATGATTCTCATACGAGTGGTGGGGAAATTACTTGAGAGAATTATTAGGGATAGGATTCATGAGCGTTTGGAGAGCCATGACCTCAGTAGGGAGAGCCAGCATAGCTTTGCGAGGGACAGGCTGTTTCTCACTAACTTTATAGAGTTTTTTGATGAGGTGTAGAAGGTGGTTGATGAAGGTAGTGCTGTGGATGTTGTCTACATGGATTTTTGTAAGGCACTTGACAAGGTCCCTTAATCCAGAAGATTAAGTTGCATGGGATACATGGTGAATTGGCCATTTGGACTCAGAGTTGGCTTGCCCATAGCAGACAGAGGGTAGTGGTTGAAAGGACTTATTCCAGCTGGAGTTGTGGGATTAGTGGTGTTCTCCAGGGACCTTACTGGGACCTCTGCTGTTTCAGATGTATATAAATGACCTGGATGAAAATGTAGGTGGGTGGGTTCATAAAGTTGCAGATGATACCAAGATCGGAGGAGTTGTGGATTGTGTAGAAGACTTGCAAAGAATACATCAGGATATAGATCGGTTGCAGATCTGGGCAGAGGAATGGAGATGGAGTTTAACCAGACAAATGTAAAGTGTTGCACCTTGGTAGGCCAAGGTAAAGAGACAGTACAAGACCATTATCAGTGATGATGAGCAGAGGGATCTTGGTGTCCAAGTTCATAGCTCCCTATTTCTCTCTCAACAGGTGTTAACCCATTGAGCAACACAGACAAAGCACTAGAGGGACTCAGCAGGTCAGGCAGCACTTATGGAGATGACTATTAATCCAGCCACTATTACTTCATTACTTCCTTTTGGTCACCTTGTGTACAGCCTAGCATCATGTTATGGATGTACAATCAATCTATGAATATAAATGATCTTATCCATTTATATTTATTGTGTTTTATTATTATTATTATTGAGCTGTTTATCTTTTGAGTTTTTTTTGTGTTGCATTGGATCTGGAAGGATTACTTGAACAAACTATTTCATTCTCCTTACAGATGTCTCCAGGAAATAACATTAAACAATCGTGAATCTTGATTTATTCCTTTCCACAAATGCCTCTTGACATGCTGAGTTTCTCCGGCACTTTGTGTGTGTAACTCTGGATTTCAAACATCTGCAGAATCTCTTGTATCTCCAATATTTTCTGTATTATTAAAATGATCATTTCTTATCTCTATGGGTGCATGGGTTTAAGATTTAGACTTCATTTCAGTTTTGATGAGTGGTGTTAAATTCCAAGGCAATTTAGGGCAGGGAAGTCTATGTTCCCTGAGAATAGTTGCACATTTTTCTTTCACATTAAAGGAACATTTCAATTTATCTTCAGAAAATCGCTCTACAAGAAAGCTAAATGCCACAACAACATCTCACTCAATGTCAGCAAGTTCAAAGAGCTGATTATTGACTGCAGGAGGTGGAAAATGGTGGTCCATGACCCAGCCCTCATCAGAGGATCAGAGATGGAGAGGGAGAGCAACTCTAAATTCCTCATCAGAGGATCTATCCAGGGACCAGCACCAATGTGCCATTGCAACACACCTCCTGGGTGTTAGTGCAGATTCAGCGTGTCATAGAGTCTAGAGATATAGACACAGAAACAGGCCCTTTATCCCATCAAGTCCATGCCAAGCCATTAATCTGCCTAGTCTCATCGACCTCCACCGGGACCAAAACCCTCCATATCTCCCCCATTCATCTACCTATCCAAATTTCTCTTAAACATAGAAGGTGATCTTGCATTCACCACTTGCGCTGGCAGCACATTCCACACTCTCACAACCCTCTGAGTGAAGAAACTCCCTCTCATGTTCCCCTTAAACATTTTACCTTTCACCCTTAACCCCTGACCCCAATTCTAGTCTCATCCAACATCAGTGATAAAAGCCTGCTTTCATTTACCCTATCTATACCTCTCATAATTTTGTATACCTCTATCAAATTTTCTCCAAGGAAGATTTGCTCCAAGGAATTAAGTCAACCTTTCCCTGTACCTCTGGTCCTCAAGTCCAGCAACACTCTTGTCACTTTTCTCTGCTCTCTTTCAATCTTATTGACATCTTTCCTGTAGGTGGTGACCAGAACTGCGCACAACACTCAAACAACACACACAAAATGCTAAAGGAACTCAGCAGATTTAAAACTCAAAATTTGGCCTCACCATTATCTTATACAACTTCAACATAACATCCCATCTTCTGTACACCTGTATTCAATGGTTTGATTTATGAAGACCAAAGTGCATGGCCTTACATCTCCCTATACTATATTTCACCTGCCAATTCTTTGCCATTCCCCCAATCTGTCTTTTTGCAGACAGCAACCTACCCTTCCACCTATCTCTATATCATCCGCAAAATCTGCCACAAAGCCATGAATTCCTTCATCCAAATCAGTGACATATAATGTAAAAAGAACTGGTCCCAACCCAAGCCCTGTGATATACCAGCAGTCAGCCAGAAAAAGCCACCCTTTTTCCCACTATTTGCCACTTGCCAGCTAGCCTCTCTTCTAACCATTCTATTACCTTTCCCGTAATACCATGGGCTCTAATCTTATTAAGCTCATGTGTGGCACATTATTAAAGGCCTTCTGAATAAGCAACAAACACTGACAACACACACAAAATGCAGGAGGAACTCAGCAGGCCAGGCAGCATCAATGGAAAAAAGTACAGTCGATGTTTTGGGTTGAGACCCTTCAGGAGGACATGCTGCCCGATCTGCTGAGTTCCTCCAGCATTCTGTGTGTGTTGCTTTGATTTCCAGCATCTGCAGATTTTCTCTTGTTTGTGAACAACCACTGATTCTCTTTTGTCTAACCTACATCTTATTTCCTCAAACAATTCCAACAGACTTGTTAGGCAAGATTTCCCCTTTATCTAACTACCCTAGATCTAGCTATTCTTGGATCCCTCCGTGCTACCCCACTCCTCTGTGCATTACTGCTCACTATGTAAGACCGTACCTGGCTGGTCCTCCTAAAGTCCAACACCTCACACTTGTCTGCATGAAAATCCATCTGGCCTTTTCAGTCCAATTCCTGCTACAAGTTTCGATAGTCTTCCTTGCTGTCCACTACATTCCTAATCTTGGTGCCAACCGCATATTGGTGATCCAGTTTACCATATTATCATCTAGATCATTCCTATAGATGACAAACAACAACAGACCCAGCTCTGATCCCTTTGATACATGACTAGTCACAAGTGTTCAGTCAATTAGCCAACCATTTCTCTGGCTTCCCCTACAAAGCCAAGTTTACCATCTCATTTACCATCTCATCCAGTTTACCATCTCATCTTGAATGCCAAACAACTGAAGATTCCTGACCAACTTCCCATGTGGAACCTTGCCAAAGGCCTTACTGGAGTCGATGTTAGCAACAGCCATTGCCTTGCCTTCCTCACCTTTCCTGGTAATTTCCTCAAAATACACTACAAGACTAGTTAGACACAACTTACCACACACAAATTCATGTTGTCTGTCCCTAATCAGTCCCTCTCTCTCCAAGTACTTATATATACAGTCTCTTAGAATACCTTCCAATAACTTTCCCATGATTGATGTCAGGCTCACTGGTCTATAGTTTCCAGGGTTATTCTTTGAACCTTTCTTAAACAATGGAACAATATTAGCCATCCTTCTCTGGTACCTCATCCGTGGCTAAGGATGTTTTAAATATGTTAGGGTCCCTTCAATTTTTGCACTTGCATCCCACAGGGGCTGAGGGAACTCCTTTATCAAGCCTTGGGGATTTATCCACCCTAATTTGCCTCAAGACAGCAAACACCTCCTCCTCTGTATAGGGTCCATGACCTCGCTGCTGCATTGCCTCACAGCTAAGGACTCTGTCCCTCTCTCAAATAAATACAGGTGCAAAAAATCCATTTCAAATCTTCCCTATCTCATTGAGCTCCCTGCATAGATTGCCATTCTGATCTCCAGAGGACCAATTTTGGCCCTGGCAATCCATTTCCTCTTGATATATCTGTAGAATCCCTTAGGATTCTTCTTCACCTTGTCTGCTAGGAAACCTCGTGTCTTCTTTGAGCCCTCCTAATTTCCTTCTCTTTTCCATAATTACTTTAAAACTAATGACATTATGATTACTGAATGCCAAGTGTCCCCCAACACAAATTTGCCACCTGCCCTGTCTCATTCGCTAGTAGAAGATCGAGTGCTACACTCTCTCTAGTTGGGACTTCTTTAAGGAAACCTCCCTGAGCACATTTGATAAATTATTTTCCATCCAGCCCTTTAACAATCTGGGAGTCCCAATCAATATGTGGAAAGTTCAAATCACCCACTTTCACCCCTATGTTTCTTGCAATAGTCTGCGAGCTTTCGACAAATGTACTCTTCTAAATCCTGTGCGTATAATACAATCCCATTAATGTGGTCAACATTACTTATTCCTCAGTTCCACCTATAAAGTTTCATGAGATGAACTCTCCGGTCTGTCTAAGCACTGCTGTGACATTTTCTCTGAGACCCAATCACAGTGACCTGAGACATAGACACTGGGACCCAATCACAATGACCTGACACAAAGACACTGGGACCCAATCACAATGACCTGACACATAGACACTGACACCCAATCACAATGACCTGAGACATAGAGACTGATACCCAATCACAATGACCTGAGACATAGACACTGGGACCCAATCACAATGACCTGACACATAGACACTGACACCCAATCACAATGACCTGAGACATAGACACTGGGACCCAATCACAATGACCTGACACATAGACACTGGGACCCAATCACAATGACCTGACACATAGACACTGACACCCAATCACAATGACCTGACACATAGACACTGGGACCCAATCACAATGACCTGAGACATAGACACTGGGACCCAATCGGAATGACCTGAGATATAGACACTGACACCCAATCACAATGACCTGAGACATAGACACTGACACCCAATCATAATGACCTGAGATATAGACACTGGGACCCAATCACAATGACCTGAGATATAGACACTGGGACCCAATCACAATGACCTGAGATATAGACACTGACACCCAATCACAATGACCTGAGATATAGACACTGACAACCAATCACAATGACCTGACACATAGACACTGGGACCCAATCACAGTGACCTGAGATATAGACACTGACACCCAATCACAATGACCTGAGATATAGACACTGACACCCAATCACAATGACCTGACACATAGACACTGGGACCCAATCACAATGACCTGAGACATAGACACTGACACCCAATCACAATGACTTGAGATATAGACACTGGGACCCAATCACAATGACCTGAGATATAGACACTGGGACCCAATCACAATGACCTGAGATATTGACACTGACATCCAATCACAATGACCTGACACATAGACACTGGGACCCAATCACAATGACCTGAGATATAGACACTGGGACCCAATCACAATGACCTGAGATATAGACACTGGGACCCAATCACAATGACCTGAGATATAGACACTGACACCCAATCACAATGACCTGACACATAGACACTGGGACCCAATCACAATGACCTGAGATATAGACACTGGGACCCAATCACAATGACCTGAGATATAGACACTGACACCCAATCACAATGACCTGAGATATAGACACTGACACCCAATCACAATGACCTGAGATATAGACACTGGGTCCCAATCACAATGACCTGAGATATAGACACTGGGACCCAATCACAATGACCTGAGATATAGACACTGACACCCAATCACAATGACCTGACACATAGACACTGACACCCAATCACAATGACCTGACACATAGACACTGGGACCCAATCACAATGACCCGAGACATAGACACTGGGACCCAATCACAATGACCTGAGATATAGACACTGGGACCCAATCACAATGACCTGAGATATAGACACTGGGACCCAATCACAATGACCTGAGACATAGACACTGGGCCCAATCACAATGACCTGAGATATAGACACTGGGACCCAATCACAATGACCTGAGATATAGATACTGACACCCAATCACAATGACCTGACACATAGACACTGGGACCCAATCACAATGACCTGAGACATAGACACTGGGACCCAATCACAATGACCTGAGATATAGACACTGGGACCCAATCACAATGACCTGAGACATAAACACTGGGACCCAATCACAATGACCTGAGATATAGACACTGACAACCAATCACAATGACCTGACACATAGACACTGACACCCAATCACAATGACCTGAGACATAGACACTGGGACCCAATCACAATGACCTGACACATAGACACTGGGACCCAATCACAATGACCTGACACATAGACACTGACACCCAATCACAATGACCTGACACATAGACACTGGGACCCAATCACAATGACCTGAGACATAGACACTGGGACCCAATCGGAATGACCTGAGATATAGACACTGACACCCAATCACAATGACCTGAGACATAGACACTGACACCCAATCACAATGACCTGAGACATAGACACTGACACCCAATCATAATGACCTGAGATATAGACACTGGGACCCAATCACAATGACCTGAGATATAGACACTGGGACCCAATCACAATGACCTGAGATATAGACACTGACACCCAATCACAATGACCTGAGATATAGACACTGACAACCAATCACAATGACCTGACACATAGACACTGGGACCCAATCACAGTGACCTGAGATATAGACACTGACACCCAATCACAATGACCTGAGATATAGACACTGACACCCAATCACAATGACCTGAGATATAGACACTGGGACCCAATCACAATGACCTGAGACATAGACACTGACACCCAATCACAATGACTTGAGATATAGACACTGGGACCCAATCACAATGACCTGAGATATAGACACTGGGACCCAATCACAATGACCTGAGATATTGACACTGACATCCAATCACAATGACCTGACACATAGACACTGGGACCCAATCACAATGACCTGAGATATAGACACTGGGACCCAATCACAATGACCTGAGATATAGACACTGGGACCCAATCACAATGACCTGAGATATAGACACTGACACCCAATCACAATGACCTGACACATAGACACTGGGACCCAATCACAATGACCTGAGATATAGACACTGGGACCCAATCACAATGACCTGAGATATAGACACTGACACCCAATCACAATGACCTGAGATATAGACACTGACACCCAATCACAATGACCTGAGATATAGACACTGGGTCCCAATCACAATGACCTGAGATATAGACACTGGGACCCAATCACAATGACCTGAGATATAGACACTGACACCCAATCACAATGACCTGACACATAGACACTGACACCCAATCACAATGACCTGACACATAGACACTGGGACCCAATCACAATGACCCGAGACATAGACACTGGGACCCAATCACAATGACCTGAGATATAGACACTGGGACCCAATCACAATGACCTGAGATATAGACACTGGGACCCAATCACAATGACCTGAGACATAGACACTGGGACCCAATCACAATGACCTGAGATATAGACACTGGGACCCAATCACAATGACTTGAGATATAGACACTGGGACCCAATCACAATGACCTGAGACATAAACACTGGGACCCAATCACAATGACCTGAGATATAGACACTGACACCCAATCACAATGACCTGAGATATAGACACTGGGACCCAATCACAATGACCTGAGACATAAACACTGAGACCCAATCACAATGACCTGACACAAAGACACTGGGACCCAATCACAATGACCTGAGATATAGATACTGACACCCAATCACAATGACCTGAGACATAGACACTGACACCCAGTCACAGTGACCTGAGATATAGACACTGGGACCCAATCACAATGACCTGACACATAGACACTGACACCCAATCACAATGACCTGAGATATAGACACTGGGACCCAATCACAATGACCCGAGATATAGACACTGGGACCCAATCACAATGACCTGTCACATAGACACTGGGACCCAATCACAATGACCTGAAACATAGACACTGACACCCAATCACAGTGACCTGAGATATAGACACTGGGACCCAATCACAATGACCTGAGATATAGACACTGGGACCCAATCACAATGACCTGAGACATAGACACTGGGACCCAATCACAATGACCTGACACATAGACACTGGGACCCAATCACAATGACCTGACACATAGACACTGGGACCCAATCACAATGACCTGACACATAGACACTGGGACCCAATCACAATGACCTGACACATAGACACTGGGACCCAATCACAATGACCTGAGACATAGACACTGACACCCAATCACAATGACCTGAGATATTGACACTGGGACCCAATCACAATGACCTGAGATATAGACACTGGGACCCAATCACAATGACCTGAGATATAGACACTGACAACCAATCACAATGACCTGAAACATAGACACTGGGACCCAATCACAATGACCTGAGACATAGACACTGGGACCCAATCACAATGACCTGACACATAGACACTGGGACCCAATCACAATGACCTGAGACATAGACACTGACACCCAATCACAATGACCTGAGACATAGACACTGGGACCCAATCACAATGACCTGAGATATAGACACTGGGACCCAATCACAATGACCTGAGATATAGATACTGACACCCAATCACAATGACCTGAGACATAGACACTGGGACCCAATCACAATGACCTGAGACATAGACACTGACACCCAATCACAATGACCTGAGATATAGACACTGCCACCCAATCACAATGACCTGACACAGAGACACTGGGACCCAATCACAATGACCTGAGATATAGACTCTGAGTGAGAATAATTAGAAAAATGATCACTTTACTGTAATCCTGGATACAGATAGAATACCAAAAATAATCTGCTGCTTACCTGGTAAAACGAACTTGACATATATTGCACATATATGGTTTTTCGCCTGTGTGTGTTCTCATGTGTCGGGGTAACTTCCCTGCTCCTTGGATCACCTTGTTGCAGATGGGACATTGCTGAGATGCCTTGGGTCTCATTTTCTTCTCATATTCCAAAGACCATGTTGGATAGACTGTTGCCAGATAGGAAGGACCAAATATATTCAAATAGGAATTAAAATCCAGTTCATCCTTTAATGTTTCCAAGTTATTCTGACTGTTTTCCACCATAATACCTTTAAAAAAGTCACAAAGATTTGTGGTTGTAGACAGATCCTCTTTCACCTCTTGTTTGATCTTTTCCTTCTTCATTACTAGATTAAGAGGCAATTGGTCCACATCTTGGTGTTCCAAAAGCCGTGGAAAACCATTATATCCTCCATTCCAGAAGGAAGGAAATAATCCTGGTCCCTGTGGAATCTCTCCATTCAGCAAATTCCCTCTGGAACTCAACCCTTCTTTTAAGATTGATTCCAGGGAGAAATCACTCACAGATCCCAAGTTTCTATCAGGAACATTAACTGCAAAATGGTTTAAATGTTCCCGAGGCAGTTCGCTGCATTGCTTTTCCATCATTTTGCTTGTCGAAGTGTTTTTAGAATCACATTCCTTATTCCAGTGGTTTTGGTCAGATTCTTTGATAGGTTCTTGAGGATTTTCTTCATGATCTTCTTTAAGACTTTGTTGGGGGGATTTCCATATATCCTTCTGGCACAGATCATCTTCGAGCTCTTGGCTGGATTCTTTGCCAGAGACTCCATCGTCATTGACTACCTCGCCGCTTGCCTCCATGATGTCAATGCACACTTGGATAACGCACTGAATTTCCAACTGCTGGGCCGCACTTAAAACATCCTTTACATTTGAGCTGCTAATGGTGAGGGTCGACGTATAAGCAAACTCCAGAATTGCAGAAAGTGCCTCAGGTGTCACAAAATCAATCTGATAGACATTGTGTTGCTCTGCAAGCATATCTGAGGTAAACAGTGTCTTGAAATATTTGCTACACGCAGCAAGGATTGACCTATGGGTCTTGTATTCTTGATCCTTTACTATCAGGATGACATCACAGAGCAGGCCTTCCTGCCTCTGTTCATTCAGACTACACAGCAGCTTGTTGCTATGGTCTGGAAATGGGATTCCAATGAGGTCTTCAACGGTACTGGTCATTTTTATGCAAAGTGGTCTGTGAGATAAAAGGAAGTAGAAAATAGTCTAATTAGTGACAGTTCTTTCAAAAGTTGCAAATATTACAGACACAAACACATGCACACATACCCAAAGATGTTTATATCTTATATAGTCATAAAAATTGTTAAATGAAAGAGGACCAACATAATTTTGCCTTCTACTCTCTTAGTAGTTAGAAATCAGGCTTAATATTACTGGCACATGTTGTAAGCATTGTTATTTTGCAGCAGCAGTACATTGCAATATATATAAACTATAAATTACAACAAGAATTATATATAACAATAAGATTAAGTACAAAAAAGAGCAAAAAATTAGTGAGTTTTCCACAAAATGCTGGTGGAACACAGCAGGCCAGGCAGCATCTATAGGGAGAAGCACTGTCGATGTTCCGTGCTGAGAACAGAGTCTTGGCCCGGAACATCAACAGTAACAATTATTGACTAATCAGTTTATCTGCCAATCAGCCTACAACAGACACAGGCATGTTGCAAGAATAACCTAGTGATGGAGCTTTTTAAGAACTGTAATCTTGAAGAACAAAAGAAGTCTCTCTTTCACTTTCTTTTTGTATTTTAAGTTTGCTGTCTTCTGCACACTGGTCATCCACCCTGTTAGTGCAGTCTTTCATTGATTCTATTATGGTTATAGGAGTTATTGACTATGCCCGCAAGAAAATGAGTCTGAAGTTTGTACATATGATATATATGTACTTTGATAACAAATTTACTCTGAACTTTGAGAAAATCTAATCTTCCAATTAACGCTGCATTTAATTACATGTTATCTCTCAAATTACTCATCTGTATTCATTCCAAAATGTATTTCCTGTCAGAAATCTATCTCAACTACATCTGAATGAATCAATACTGATTGTTCCACCAACTGACGAAGGTGTTCAAAGACATTTTCACTCTCTCACTGCTACAAAAGGGCAACAGTTATACTTGCCCAAGAAGAGCAAGATGAGCTGCCTTAATGACTGTCATCCAGCAGCGCACACATCTACCGTGATAAAGTGCTTTGAGAGGTTGGTTATGGCTAAAACTAACTCCTGTCTCAGCAAGGACCTGGACCCACTGCAATTTGCCTATCACAGTAGGTCTACAGTGGATGCGATCTCATTGGTTCTTCACGCAATTGCCTGGACAATACGAATACCTGTGTCAGAATGCTGTTTATCGACTACAGCTCAGTGTTTACCACCATCATTCCCACAGATCTGATCGATAGGTTACAGAATCTGGGCCTCTGTACCTCCTTCTGCATCTGCATCCTTGACTTCCTCACCAGAAGACCACAATCTATGTGGATCGGAAATAACACCTCCACGTCGCTGACAATCAACTCCGGCACACCTCAGGGATACGTGCTCAGCCCACTGCTCTACTCTTGCTACACCCATGACTGTGTGTCTAAGCGCAGCTCAAATGGCATCTATAAATTTGCTAATGACACAACTATTGTTGGCAGGGTTTTATATGGTGATGAGAGGATATACAGGAATAAAGTAGATCAGCTCATTGTGAGTAGTTTTGCAGCAACAATCTTGCACTCAAGGTCAATAAAACCAAATAACTGATTGTGTACTTCAGAAAGGGTAAGGTGAGGGAGCTATGAACTTGGACCTGAAGATCCCTCTGCTTATCAACACAGTTAAGGGTCTTACCATGAACAATGTTGATAACTAGAGAGATCTTAGGGTTCAAATTCATAGCTCACTTTACATTTCACCTGCCAGGGTGCAACACGTCACATTTGGCTGCATTAAACTCCATCTGTTATTTGTCTAAATTCATAATCACTATGCCCAAATCTGCAATTGATCTATATCCCATTGTACTCTTTGCTAGTCTTCTACACTATCCACAACAGCACCAAGCTTCATAGCATTTGCAAACTTTCTAAACAAACAATGGAATCTTATAGGAAAGGAGCATGGAACAAAATGAGGAAGGTTGGAGTGGTGATGGGCAGATGGAGTAAATCCTCGCACTGCAGGGCTCCCTCCAGCAGGTCACTCTTTGCCACAGATGTCTGCATAGGCAGTCTCTTGTAGCTCCATTTTCTAACCTCATTGTCATTACACTCCCAAAGCAACATCAGCACAAACCTCTCACTCCTTGGCATCTGGTCATGAGATCCACGAAACAGCCAAAAAGGAACCATATAGAAGCCACAAGATAATGTCGTGAGGTGATATATATGCATTCCATATGCACCACAAGATGATACCTGTATAAAATCTATGCCTATAAATGAACACCTTCTGCAGGAGATAGATTTTATGACATGTTTATTAACATTAATTTTTAAAGAAGAAATCACAGTATTTAAGAGAACAAAACTTTTTGGGAAGTTGGAACATCTATAATATCACAGATATTATAGACAGAAGTGATGCTTCATAATGATGCTAATAATTGGAGGGAGTTAAGGCTGTGAGGAAGTCGACAAAGACAAATTAAGACATGAAGGTTTTGCCTAAATTAACATTCCTGTCAGCTTTTAACCTCAGATTCTCAGATGTTCCCTGTTTAGGATACCACACTCTTGTACATTTTCCAGTTTAATAAGAGTGTATCGCTGAAAAAAAACAGTTGTCCCAAAATTCATACTTACGTTTGCCAAGAGACTAAAAAGAAAGAAAATCTCCATTCCTAAGATCTTATTTTTTCATCATGTTTTCATTACTGAACAATTTTTGAAGGAATTTCAGTATAAGGAGACATTAATCACAATTCTTCTTTGTTCAATAATATTTTATCATGTTGATGAAACTTAGTAGAGTGATCACTCCAGTTGAGTGTGATGTTCTCCCAAGGGGTTATTCCTTCAACAGAGAACGACTGTGCATGACTTTGTTTAATGTGAGAAGGCTGATGCTCACACATGGGGTCAGGGTCCAGTGACATGGAGTGCAAGATGACAGGGGACCCTTCACTGTTGCAGCCTTCCTCCAGCTTCACTGCTGTTCTGACATGTCATCCTCTTCCGCCAGCTCCACCGCTGAGATCTTGGTAGGATCGCATTTTGTCTGGATCCTCCCCCTTCACCTCCCTGGAGTGAGTGACCCTACCAGGAGTAAACTCTTGGGATCTCAGAAACACACAAAACGATTATCCTCAGAGAAGAAACTCAGTGCCGGCTAAGTAAAGGATGGCGGTGTCATTCAGCAATTTACTTCTCATTCCATACCTCATCTTCAACCAGTTCCCTGCTGGATTATCCAACAAGGGGGAAAAACGTATGCGCTCAAACATTTCCTCCGGAATGCACAGAAGTAATGGATGTTGTCATTCAGATTGTCAATAAAATAATGGCAAAAAGTTTAAATCACCGTCAATTCCGTTTGTTACTGGACGAGCTGGAAATTGCATATTCTGATCTCCTGCTGCACAACAAAGTCTGATGGTTGTCCAGGGGGGAGGTGCTGAAACGCTTTGTCGCGTGTCTGGAAGAAGTGAAAACTTTCCTGGGCAGCAAAGGGCTCAACTTTCCTGAGCTGGAACAGCCAGAGTGGCTGGAAAAGCTACACTTCATGGTAGACATGACAGCGCACCTGAACACGCTGAACACAGCTCTTCAACGGGGTAAGGACGTACAGCCCTGCACATGTTGGAGGATGTTTTGGCATTCGAGCGCAAGTTGACGTTGCTTGCCAGAGATTTACAGAAAGGCACATTGTCTCACTTCCCCAATTTGAGAGAGTTCAAACAAGGTCACGACATGATAAATTCGGAGTATTTACATTCTGCAATCATCGCAATGCAAACATCGTTTGGGAAACGCTTCTGTGAGTTCAGAGAGGAAAAAAACACATTATCCTTCCCGGTCACTCCCCTAAGCATCGATCCATCCCTACTAAATACGACTGCATTGTCAGGTGTGAGTCAACCTGAACAAGTATGATAAATATTTTAATTGCCTATTATTTTACGTATATTCATATGTTTTCATTGTTCAGTGAAATAGTCCTTTTATTTTTCAGGTTGACAGCTGGCTGACGTTATTTTTGGTTTGCTGCTGGCGGCAAATTTAAGTTTGGCGTTTTTCATAAATACAAGAAGGACTCAAATAGACGTTGAGTATTTTACTTAAAAGTAACCTTCAACCCAACGTCTTTTTTTCGGAGTTCAAAATGTTTTTGTTGCATGCAGAAATGTAATTTCATTTTCTCTGCAGGAGTTCATCAATTTCATAAATGCAACACATTATAGTTTGTTTATACATAGCATAAAGGCAAAACAAAACGTTGTATGCAGTGTTATTTCATTTTAAATGTCAAGCGGGTTTTGCGGCTCCCAGTGTTTTCTTTTCTGTGGGAAACGGGTCCAAGTGGCTCTTTCAGTGGTAAAGGTTGCTGACCCCTGGTCTAGGCCTTTCAACATTCAAAAGGTTTCAATGAGACCCCCCCCTCATCCTTCTGAATTCCAGGGAACACAGACCCAGAGCCATCAAATATTCCTCGTATGATAACCCTTTCATTCCTGGAATCACCCTTGTGAACCTCCTTTGGACCCTCTCCAATGCCAGCACATCTTTTCTAAGATGAGGAGCCCAAAACTGTTCACAATACTCAAGGTGAGGCCTCACCAGTGCCTTATAAAGCTTCAGCATCACATCCTTGCTCTTGTATTCTAGACCTCTTGAAATGAATGCTAACATTGCATTTGCCTTCCTCACCACTGACTCAACCTGCAAGTTAACCTTTAGGGTGTTCTGTACAAGATTCCAAAATTCCTCTGCTATCAGATTCCTGGATTTTCTCCCTATTTAGAAAATATTCCACTCATTTATTTCTGTCACTGATGTGCTTTACCATGCATTTTCCAACATTGTATTTCTTTTACCACTTTCTTGCCCATTCTCCTAATCTGTCCAAGTCCTTCTGCATCACACCTGCTTCCTCAACACTACCTGCCCCTCCAACAATCTTCATATCATCTGCAAACTTGGCAACAAAGCCATCTATTCCATCATCTAAATCATTTATATACAGCATAAAAAGTAGTCATAACACCAACCCCTGTGGAACACCACTAGTCACTGGCAGCCAACCAGAAAAGGATCCTTTTATTCCCACTCGCTGCCTCCTACCGACCAGCCAATGCTCTAACCATCTTAGTCCTTAAATCCCTGGAGCAGCCCGGAGCAGGCCCAAAGCCTCGGTATTCTGTTAAATCCAAGTCCCTGGAGCAGCCCGGAGCAGGCCCAAAGCCTCGGTATTCTGTTAAATCCAAGTCCCTGGAGCAGCCCGGAGCAGGCCCAAAGCCTCGGTATTCTGTTAAATCCAAGTCCCTGGAGCAGCCCGGAGCAGGCCCAAAGCCTCGGTATTCTGTTCATCATATTAGTGGGGCAAATCTCCACAGAGATCACAGACACGAAGCACAGCAGCTAGGCGTAGTCTCACAGCCTTAGTGTCACGGAGGGAGAAGACTCCGGACTATCTGAGCCAATATTAAAATTGTCCGAACCTCGTACTAGGACCCAGGCCTAGATCTTGCTGCCAAAGGAAGCATTCTCGACCTCTCTAAATTGGATTGGTGTCCAGACCGATCCAACTTCACTGGACTTTCGACAACCTACCTTTCCAGACTATATGGGCTAGCACTTAGATTGCCCAAACACTGGGTAGTTTGTCACATTAGGCCTCAGGCCTTGTCGCGGTGAATCGCTCCGGGCCTTAAACACGCCATCCAGTGATTTACTTCGGGCCTGGATTTTGCCGCCAAAGCTGTAATCAATCTCTCCAATTTGGCTCGGTATTTAGAATGATCCACCCACCGTCTTCTCCCATCCAAATCATCCATTCCAATCACGACGGCTCCAACACCAATGCAGCAATTTTGCAGCGCACCAGCAGGGTATGTTCGCTTTGCCTTTGTTTGCTTCTTCATTGTTTGGAGTGATCATTTACTTACTTAATCAAAAGTGTTATTAAGTTTTAAACTCAGGTTGGAGGAACAACACCTTATATACCGGCTGGGTAGCCTCCAAACTGATGGCATGAACATTGACTTCTCTAACTTCTGTTAATGCCCTTCCTCCCCTTCTTACCCCATCCCTGACATATTTAGTTGTTTGCCTGTTCTCCATCTCCCTCTGGTGCTCCCCCCCTTTCTTTCTCCTGAGGCCTCCCGTCCCATGATCCTTTCCCTTCTCCAGCTCAGTATCACTTTTGCCAATCACCTTTCCAGCTTTTAGCTTCATCCCACCCCCTCCGGTCTTCTCCTATCATTTCGCATTTCCCCCTCCCCCCACTACTTTCAAATCTCTTACTATCTTTCCTTTTGGTTAGACCTGACGAAGGGTCTCGGCCCGAAACATCGACAGCACTTCTCCCTATAGATGCTGCCTGGCCTGCTGTGTTCCACCAGCATTTTGTGTGTGTTAAGTTTTAATTGAATATCTTTGCTTTCGAACTACCAGTAAGCTGTCACACATCTTCAGTAGCCCCATTTTAAAGCATTAAGTTCTGTTTATGGTTTTAAACACACAGTCAGTGTTCATTTCTGAATCATTCGAATTGTTCTGACCAGGTAAAATGATCCAACTTTGTTAGGAAGTACTTTATAAAAATTAAAAACAGTAACACTACAGCAAATTTATTTTTTATGTATTTTTTCTGTAATTTAATATAGACATGGCTCTGTGTAAAGCCCTTCAGAATCAGAATCAGGTTTAATATCACTGAGATACATTGTGAAATTCGTTGTTTTGCGGCAGTAGTACAGAGAAATACACAATAATAAATACAGTGAATTACAATGCGAAATATATATATATCAAATAAATTAAATCAGTAGTGCAAAAAGAAAGAAGGAAAAAACACTGAGATGGTATTCATGGGTTCACTGTCCATTCAGAAATCCGATGGCGGAGGGGAAGATGTTCCTGAATCATTGAGGGTGTCTTCAGGCTCCTGTAGCTCCTCCCTGATGGTAGCGATGAGAAGAGGGCATGTCCTGGGTGATGGATGCTGCCTTTTTGAGGCATCACATTTTGAAGATGTCCTGGATTTCAATATTAAATATGTATTCATTTTTAAGTCAATATCTAATCTTTCAAACCTCAATGGTGATGAAAAATTATCCTCTGTTCAGCAGTAACAAATATCTTGGAGTCATAGAACGCTACAGCACAGAAACAGGCCCTTGTACCTATCTCGTCCATGTTGAACAGCTAGTCTGCCTAATCCTGTGAACCTGCACCTGGACCAAGGCCCTCCTGTCCATGTACCTACCCCAATTTCTCTTGTGTTGAAATTGAACCAACATCCACCATCCCGCTGGCAATTCATTCCTCACTCAGCATCCTCTGAGTGAAGAAGTTCCCCCTCATGTTCCCCTTAAACATTCTACCTTTCACCCATAACCTATGACCTCCAGTTGTTGTCTCACCCAATCTCAGTGAAAAAGCCTGCTTGTATTTACCCTATCGATATTCCTCACAAGCTATTTCGCTCGCTCACCTTCCCACTCCTTCCCTTTAAGACAGAACTGGATTCTTACTCTTCTAATGTGCCATAATTAGGTTGGCTGTGAATGAGGACAGAAGAATGGAGGGATCTCATGATATATTGAAGTGCCTAGATAGAGTAGAAATGGAGAGACAGACAGACAGACATACTTTATTGATCCTGAGGGAAATTGGGTTTCGTTACAGCCGTACCAACCAAGAATAGTGTAGAAATATAGCAATATAAGAAAATAAATAATTAAATAATAATAAGTTAATCATGCCAAGTGGAAATGTCCAGGACCAGCCTATTGGCTCAGGGTGTCTGGCACTCCGAGGGAGGAGTTGTAAAGTTTGATGGCCACAGGCAGGAATGACCTCCTATGATGCTCAGTGTTACATCTCGGTGGAATGAGTCTCTGGCTGCATGTACTCCTGTGCCTAACCAGTACATTATGAATTATATGGGAGACATTGTCCAAGATGGCATGCAACTTGGACAGCATTGTATCCAGGATACAGGATGTATCCTGTAGTGGGGAAGTCTACTATCAGAGGGCACAGCCTCAGAATAGAGGAACGTCCGTTTAGAACAGAGATGACGAGTAATTTTTTTAGCCACAGAGTGATGAATCTGTGGAATTCATTGCCACTGACAGGATGGAGGCCAAGTCATTGAGTATATATAAAGCAGAGGTTAATAAGTTATTGATTAGTCAGGGTATCAAAAGTTATGGGGAGAAAGCAGGAGAATGGGGTTAAGAGGGATAATAAGTTATCCATGATTGAATGGTGGAGAAAACTCTTACAACATAGGGGAACTACCATTGTCCTTGAGAATTCAGGCCACAAACTGCAGTGAATACATTACATAGACCAGTACAGCACAGGAACAGGCCCTTTAGCCCACAATGTTGTGCTGAACCAATTAAATTAGTAATCAGATGGGCAGAATGGCCTAACTCTGCTCCTATGGTCTTATGATCTTGACTTACAGGAAACATTACCCTTTATAATAAGACCATGAGATACAGGAGCAGAATGAGGCCATTTGGCCCATCGAATGTGCTCTGCCATTTCATCATGGCTGATCCTTTTTCCCTCTCAGCCCCAAATCCTGTCTTCACCCTATTTCCCTTCATGCTCTGACCACTCAAGAATCTATCAACCTTTGCCTTAAGTATACATAAAGACGGTCTCCACAGCTGCCTGTGGGAAAGAATTACAACACTCTCTAATAAAAGAAATTCCTCCTCTTCATTCTTCCTCATTCTAAAAGGACGCCCCCTATTCTGAGGCTATGTCCTCTGGTCCTAGACTCCCCCGAAAAGGAAACATACTCTCCACATCCACTCTACTGAGTCCTTACACTGTTAGGTAGGTTTCAATTAGGTCACCCACATTCTAGTGAATACAGGCCCATGTTAGGTGATAAGGAATATGTGAAAGACACAAAACATGCCAGACAAGGTGATAAACACAAAGAGGTAGAAGCATTTGAAGAGAAGCACACTAAGGCAGACAAATTCAGATTTGTTGCAATCTCCAACTCAAAGAAAGAGAACAAGAAAACCCAGCCTATTTACTGTGGGGCACACAGACAACGCTGAGTTATCCCTGTCTTTTGTATCAGGAATCACAATAGCTTTCCCACTGGGCAGCTGGCAGGTCGTCTTTGCTGTGCTTGCATAACCTACACGGAAATGAGTTGGCACTACTG